>NC_030429.2:7500-27500 GCF_001660625.3 Ictalurus punctatus
CAGAATCTTTACCTCTACAGGAGCAGCAGAATCTGGAGGTATTAAATAAATACATTGTGTCACACGGGAGTCCATTGTGGGATTTGAACAGATTGTTTTTTAGGGTCGAGAGAGATCAGATCCACTGGACCGCGGAGACGGCACAACGCATGTTCGATGGTTGGTGTGACCAGTTAAACTACTGAAGACGGAGACGTGCAACGACCAGTCGCACTCCAATATCTTCAATTTGTCAAAAACTTTCCATTTATCACAGGGAGAGAGGTTGCTGCTGGAGAAGGGGCTGACTTTCATCCCGACACCGGGAGGGGCGGACCTTGGGGATCTTAAGAGGGATGTCCATCTGCACAATAGAAAGTTAAAAATCTTGAATTACTTTGACTTCCACACACAAACCGATACCACCCCATTTATAGAAACATCTAAATGGGAACCCCCGATTGCAGCATGTAACATACATATTCAACGACTGATTAAACACAATCACAGAGCCATAGGCTCAAACAGAAGCTTTAAAATATCGGACAATCTATCACCCGCACAGAAAAGGGCAATCCGTTCACTTAAAACAAACACTGATATCATCCTAAAACCGGCAGATAAGGGGTCGGGTATTGTCATTTTAGATAAAACTCAATACATGTTTGAGGCCAAAAGGCAATTGAGTAACACCGACCATTACATCCCTTTGGAACGCTCATTACAAACCGAGACTAAATTAATGATACAGAACGTCCTGAACGGGTTGCATCAAGAAAAATACATCAATTTGAAACAGAAACACTACTTAATGGGTCCAGACGTTCCCAGACCCAGACTATTCTACCTATTACCGAAAATACATGCTGCACCAGAAACATGGACTATCCCAGGTGAGATCCCCAGGGGCCGCCCTATAGTGTCGGACTGCGGGAGTGAGTCCTACCGCACGGCCCAGTACATCGATAGCTTCTTAAATCCGCTATCACATACACATCGCAGCTACATAAAAGACACGTATGACTTCATTGCTAAAATACAAAATATCAGTATCTCAAACGATTCATTTCTTTTCACAATTGACATAAACAGCTTATATACAAATATATCAACGGATCTAGGACTAAAAGCGGTTCAAAACGCTTTCAGAAATCACCCGGATCCGCACAGACCTGACAAACACATATTACAACTCTTAGAAATAGGTTTGAGGCGGAATGACTTTGAATTTGATTCACGGTTCTACCTACAGGTTCAAGGTACAGCAATGGGCAAAAAATTTGCACCTGCCTATGCAAACATATATATGGCGGAATGGGAAACATCCCTTCTGGACAGGTGCAAATTTAAGCCCCTAGTTTATTACAGATACCTGGATGACATCTTTGGGGTTTGGCAGCACGGAATGGAGGAGTTTGATCGATTCATCCTACTCGCAAACACACATCATCCGAACATCACAACAAAACATAACGTCAATAGAGAATCCATCCAGTTTTTAGACACCATGGTTTTCTTGGGTGACCCTGTGGAGCAGTCCAGGGCACTCAAGACCAAAGTATACTTCAAAAATACAGATACACATAGTCTTCTACACAAATCGAGTTTTCATCCGAAGCACACGTTCAAAGGGATAGTCAAGTCCCAATTGATACGGTTCTATCGCATCTGCACGGATGAGAACGATTTCCACGACACCGCTCGAATTCTGTTCAAAGCCCTTAGACATAGGGGCTACAGTCGTAGATTTTTAAGACATATCAAAGCCACAACACTGAGGGAAATAAAGACTCCACCTCCAGACACCCTGCTGCCGGGCCCCCAACAGGTCATCCCATTGATAACTACCTATAATCAACAAACATTAGCCCTAAATAAAAAAGTCAAATACAATTTTGGATGCGCTCAACACCAACTACCGGTCTTGCAAAAATTCAAAGTCATTTCAGCGTATAGAAAGAACAAAAACCTTAAGGACATTTTGGTCCGCTCCAGATTTAGCTCAAAAACCCTCCGACAGCGGTCTCCGTGGCAAATGTATTATAGGAAAATAAAATATGCTTCAGGCACACCCATAACACAAAATCTAAACTTGAACACAAACAATATAGTGTACTGTATAACATGCGCATATTGCCGGAAACGCTATGTTGGGGAAACTAAAAACGCACTAGTAGTAAGGTTAAAACAACACTTACACGACGTCAAGAAGAACAATAAAAATACAAAACTGATTAACCATTTTAAAGAACACGGCGTGAATCATTTAACAATTTCAGGGTTGGAATCCAATAAGGCTTGGACAGGTAAACAAAGGAAAAGAAGTGAGTTCAAATGGATACACAGATTAAAAACATGGACTCCCGGGGGACTCAATGAGAGGGGTAGAAATTTATGGTAGGACATCGGTTTAAACCATAACATGAGATTAAGTTCCATATATGTAAAGCTGAGGAATGGGTTAAGAGTATAAATAAGGAATTCAGGTACTAAAGGGAACTACAGAATAACATTATCCAACAATAAAAAGAATACATGTTTGAAGATTGGAGGATGGAATAGGGGATCAAGGGAAACCTTTTTTGATTTTGATGGCTTGATTTTTAGTGTGTGTTTTAGAGGATTGAATGAAATGCGTGTTGAAGCACTTACCTTTCTTTTTTCAGAAAGGATTAAAGCACTTATAGACTACACCCTACCACACAGAGTGGGATTGGCACTTAACTTTCTAAGCACTTACCTTAGAGCCCCAGTCAATCATCCAGTATCGAACCTGTAGAAAAGAGAAAAATAAAGCACTTAGAAAACCATTTCACACACAACTCAATCCCTTATCCCCAATTCCCCATCCCAACCCCTTAACCCTACCCGAACCCCCAACTGAACCCTAAACCTAACCCTAACTCCTAACCCCCTAACCCCTGACCCCCTAACAACCCCTAACCCTAACCCCTAACCCTGACCCCTAACCCTAACCCTAACCCCTAACCCTAACCCTAACCCCTAACCCTAACCCTAACCCCCCTAACCCTAACCCTAACCCCCTAACCCTAACCCTAACCCCAACCCTAACCCTAAACCTAACCCCTAACCCTAACCCCCTAACCCTAACCCCTAACCCTAACCCTAACCCCTAACCCTAACCCCAACCCTAACCCCTAACCCTAACCCCTGAACCCCATCGCTGACCCTAACCCCAACCCTAACCAAAACCTTGGACCCCCACTACTGACCCTACTCTTGAACCCTATGCCTGACCACAACCTAAACCCTAAACCCAACCTTTTTGAACCCCATCATTGACCCTAACCCCAACCCAAACCATAACCTTGGAATCACACTACTGACCCTAATCCTAACCTTTGAACCCCATGCCTGACCCCAACCCTAAGCCTAACAATCTGCTCATTTTCGAATCTTATTCCTGAGCCTAAGCCTCACTCTAACCCTGAACAGTCTGTCCTTTTGATCAGAAGAGGATAGACATATAGGCCATTAAAAACCAAATAACCCATTTTTTGATAAATACACAGATCAGTCCTCACACAGAACCCTGTGAACAGAACACAGAACAGAATAAAACACTGAAAAGATTAAAAAAGACAAAAGAGAAGGAAGATGGAGATGTGCCAGTGCACATTTAACCTAGAACAGGGGACTTTAAATAAGAAATAAATAATTCAAAAACCTAACCCAGCCCGTGCCCTCTTATCTTTCTTCCCCTCATCGACACAAGACTTAAAGGATCATTTTAATAAAAGAAAGTAAAGAGACTTTTAACTTGAAAAAGATCCTACAGGACCAAACAAAATGGTGGACTGATTTAGGTACTTTTATTTTGACAAACTCTACTGAAATTTTAGTCCAATCATTAACCTTCATTTAAATCTCTCATTTTGGAGGGAAAAATAAAGCCACAGATGGGGCTGCTCCTTGGGGGGTTACAAAACTCATCCAATCACCATCAGATTTACTCACATTCGACCACACCCACAACTTAACCACACCCACACTAGAGGTATAAATATAGGCCCCTTTCCCCAAGGTAGTTGATAATCCTCTGAAGAAGCATCTTGGATGCGAAACGTTAGGATTTCACTGAAGGAACCTCCTAACAGTTTGTTCGGTTTTTCTGGCCTTCTATTGTATTGTTACAGAAACTTTGTTTTTAAACAAGAAAAATTGAATAAAGTTTAAGCTTTTAAGCGAAACCCGGGAAAGGAATACAACAGTGTCAAGGACACCAAGCCACAGACCAGCCGAGTCGACGAGGAAAGGAAAGACCAGGAGGTGATCGGGAAACCCTCGGAAAGATAAATAAACTGGACGGTGAATTTTCTGAAGGAAGCGAGAAGGCTTGTACTCTTTATCCCCCCTTCCTTTTCTTTCTTTTCCTTTTTTTCTTTTGTTTTTTTCTTCCCCTTCTCTTCCTTCCTATCCTCCCTATATCCTCTGAAAACGGCTTGAGAGACTCTGCCCACAAAAACGGTCCAAAAAAGAATCCTGGATCAAAGGAAGATCGTCCGGATAAAAACCAAGGACAACACTCAATTGAGGACTGGTGAACAGATGAAACTTTGTTTTTAAACAAGAAAAATTGAATAAAGTTTAAGCTTTTAAGCGAAACCCGGGAAAGGAATACAACAGTGTCAAGGACACCAAGCCACAGACCAGCCGAGTCGACGAGGAAAGGAAAGACCAGGAGGTGATCGGGAAACCCTCGGAAAGATAAATAAACTGGACGGTGAATTTTCTGAAGGAAGCGAGAAGGCTTGTACTCTTTATCCCCCCTTCCTTTTCTTTCTTTTCCTTTTTTTCTTTTGTTTTTTTCTTCCCCTTCTCTTCCTTCCTATCCTCCCTATATCCTCTGAAAACGGCTTGAGAGACTCTGCCCACAAAAACGGTCCAAAAAAGAATCCTGGATCAAAGGAAGATCGTCCGGATAAAAACCAAGGACAACACTCAATTGAGGACTGGTGAACAGATGGTAGGGTAAGAGCGGTCTAGGTTGTGCTGATGTGATTGATGATTGTTGTTTTCACCTGATACTGTTAAAGCTTACTCACCGGAAAGGTACAAAATGAAGGCGTGGCACAATAGGTTTACTGTTTTAGGAGACCATGAGCAAATTGGGGAAGGGGAAAATACACAAACACAAGCATCACCAAGCAAACACAACACATTTGATAAAACGCTGACAAAAATATACTTCAAGCTAATACAAGCCACACACCACATGCAAATAGTAGAACACTCCCTGCACACAAACAATCATCCGGCTGGTATGTACAGACAGGTTAATAAACTCACACGATTCATAAAACCAGCATCACCTAATGACACAACCACGCAAAAAATCAACCAAAACACACTCACATGGATGAACAATAACATGCTCATCTTACAGGAACATTACACACAAGTTACACATAACCTTATGGATGACATACATATTTTCGGGGAATTGGAATGGACAGTGGCGGTGAAGTGGGCCAGACATAGATTTAAACAAAAACTGACAGATAGCGTGCTAGAGTTCTGTAAGGATAACATACAACACAAACAATCAGCTTCTTCACATAAATCGGGCCCAGTTTCACACGCCACTGCCCTTCAAAGGGCCGGTTCTCCACAGGCACAGATTTACAATTCACCCGTTGAGCACACTTTGAACAATGTTACCCAGATCCACCATTTACAATCCAACTCACCCGTATCTGTTGCCCCGTTAGCGGGACTTGGACACCGACACGGGCAAATCAAAGTCCAGGCCCAGGTCCACGCCCCAGAGGTGAGTCCAGACACACCCCCCGAACTTAAACGCAATAGAGTCACGGTAAAAATTAATCTACCTGATCTCGCTCAGGTCCGGCCGGCAGCCACGCCTGTGGGGGGGGACGACGATACAGATGGCGCCACTGTTAACACAAAGGGGATAAGAATGACAAAGGGTACTGAACGGAGTGAATCTCGTGCTGAAACCCGCTCTGAATCCGCCCCTCCTGAACATATCACAGTGGCAAAATCTGATCGAGTGTCCTCGGACTCCACAGACGATGGGCCGTTAGACATCATCGATTTAGATAAAAAACCAAATCGACATATTAACACCGATAGGAAAGCGATAGATTGGTCCATCCAGATTCGAAAACCCATAGTATTCATGGGGGATTCCAATCTCAGTCGGATCCCTGTAATTAAAAACCCAAATACACAAGTTGACAGCTTTCCGGGGGCCAATTTTCTACACATGGCCAAAATCCTACAAAAACAAAATCCACATCCACTGGTACACAAGGTAATCCTGTCCGGGGGCTTAAATAACAGGGGACAACAACCACATAAAACGGCCATAAAACAACTACAGTGCCTTTGGAGAACGGCTCGATCGATATTCCCGAATGCCACAATCCACACACCAGTTATTCAATTTTCAGAATCTTTACCTCTACAGGAGCAGCAGAATCTGGAGGTATTAAATAAATACATTGTGTCACACGGGAGTCCATTGTGGGATTTGAACAGATTGTTTTTTAGGGTCGAGAGAGATCAGATCCACTGGACCGCGGAGACGGCACAACGCATGTTCGATGGTTGGTGTGACCAGTTAAACTACTGAAGACGGAGACGTGCAACGACCAGTCGCACTCCAATATCTTCAATTTGTCAAAAACTTTCCATTTATCACAGGGAGAGAGGTTGCTGCTGGAGAAGGGGCTGACTTTCATCCCGACACCGGGAGGGGCGGACCTTGGGGATCTTAAGAGGGATGTCCATCTGCACAATAGAAAGTTAAAAATCTTGAATTACTTTGACTTCCACACACAAACCGATACCACCCCATTTATAGAAACATCTAAATGGGAACCCCCGATTGCAGCATGTAACATACATATTCAACGACTGATTAAACACAATCACAGAGCCATAGGCTCAAACAGAAGCTTTAAAATATCGGACAATCTATCACCCGCACAGAAAAGGGCAATCCGTTCACTTAAAACAAACACTGATATCATCCTAAAACCGGCAGATAAGGGGTCGGGTATTGTCATTTTAGATAAAACTCAATACATGTTTGAGGCCAAAAGGCAATTGAGTAACACCGACCATTACATCCCTTTGGAACGCTCATTACAAACCGAGACTAAATTAATGATACAGAACGTCCTGAACGGGTTGCATCAAGAAAAATACATCAATTTGAAACAGAAACACTACTTAATGGGTCCAGACGTTCCCAGACCCAGACTATTCTACCTATTACCGAAAATACATGCTGCACCAGAAACATGGACTATCCCAGGTGAGATCCCCAGGGGCCGCCCTATAGTGTCGGACTGCGGGAGTGAGTCCTACCGCACGGCCCAGTACATCGATAGCTTCTTAAATCCGCTATCACATACACATCGCAGCTACATAAAAGACACGTATGACTTCATTGCTAAAATACAAAATATCAGTATCTCAAACGATTCATTTCTTTTCACAATTGACATAAACAGCTTATATACAAATATATCAACGGATCTAGGACTAAAAGCGGTTCAAAACGCTTTCAGAAATCACCCGGATCCGCACAGACCTGACAAACACATATTACAACTCTTAGAAATAGGTTTGAGGCGGAATGACTTTGAATTTGATTCACGGTTCTACCTACAGGTTCAAGGTACAGCAATGGGCAAAAAATTTGCACCTGCCTATGCAAACATATATATGGCGGAATGGGAAACATCCCTTCTGGACAGGTGCAAATTTAAGCCCCTAGTTTATTACAGATACCTGGATGACATCTTTGGGGTTTGGCAGCACGGAATGGAGGAGTTTGATCGATTCATCCTACTCGCAAACACACATCATCCGAACATCACAACAAAACATAACGTCAATAGAGAATCCATCCAGTTTTTAGACACCATGGTTTTCTTGGGTGACCCTGTGGAGCAGTCCAGGGCACTCAAGACCAAAGTATACTTCAAAAATACAGATACACATAGTCTTCTACACAAATCGAGTTTTCATCCGAAGCACACGTTCAAAGGGATAGTCAAGTCCCAATTGATACGGTTCTATCGCATCTGCACGGATGAGAACGATTTCCACGACACCGCTCGAATTCTGTTCAAAGCCCTTAGACATAGGGGCTACAGTCGTAGATTTTTAAGACATATCAAAGCCACAACACTGAGGGAAATAAAGACTCCACCTCCAGACACCCTGCTGCCGGGCCCCCAACAGGTCATCCCATTGATAACTACCTATAATCAACAAACATTAGCCCTAAATAAAAAAGTCAAATACAATTTTGGATGCGCTCAACACCAACTACCGGTCTTGCAAAAATTCAAAGTCATTTCAGCGTATAGAAAGAACAAAAACCTTAAGGACATTTTGGTCCGCTCCAGATTTAGCTCAAAAACCCTCCGACAGCGGTCTCCGTGGCAAATGTATTATAGGAAAATAAAATATGCTTCAGGCACACCCATAACACAAAATCTAAACTTGAACACAAACAATATAGTGTACTGTATAACATGCGCATATTGCCGGAAACGCTATGTTGGGGAAACTAAAAACGCACTAGTAGTAAGGTTAAAACAACACTTACACGACGTCAAGAAGAACAATAAAAATACAAAACTGATTAACCATTTTAAAGAACACGGCGTGAATCATTTAACAATTTCAGGGTTGGAATCCAATAAGGCTTGGACAGGTAAACAAAGGAAAAGAAGTGAGTTCAAATGGATACACAGATTAAAAACATGGACTCCCGGGGGACTCAATGAGAGGGGTAGAAATTTATGGTAGGACATCGGTTTAAACCATAACATGAGATTAAGTTCCATATATGTAAAGCTGAGGAATGGGTTAAGAGTATAAATAAGGAATTCAGGTACTAAAGGGAACTACAGAATAACATTATCCAACAATAAAAAGAATACATGTTTGAAGATTGGAGGATGGAATAGGGGATCAAGGGAAACCTTTTTTGATTTTGATGGCTTGATTTTTAGTGTGTGTTTTAGAGGATTGAATGAAATGCGTGTTGAAGCACTTACCTTTCTTTTTTCAGAAAGGATTAAAGCACTTATAGACTACACCCTACCACACAGAGTGGGATTGGCACTTAACTTTCTAAGCACTTACCTTAGAGCCCCAGTCAATCATCCAGTATCGAACCTGTAGAAAAGAGAAAAATAAAGCACTTAGAAAACCATTTCACACACAACTCAATCCCTTATCCCCAATTCCCCATCCCAACCCCTTAACCCTACCCGAACCCCCAACTGAACCCTAAACCTAACCCTAACTCCTAACCCCCTAACCCCTGACCCCCTAACAACCCCTAACCCTAACCCCTAACCCTGACCCCTAACCCTAACCCTAACCCCTAACCCTAACCCTAACCCCTAACCCTAACCCTAACCCCCCTAACCCTAACCCTAACCCCCTAACCCTAACCCTAACCCCAACCCTAACCCTAAACCTAACCCCTAACCCTAACCCCCTAACCCTAACCCCTAACCCTAACCCTAACCCCTAACCCTAACCCCAACCCTAACCCCTAACCCTAACCCCTGAACCCCATCGCTGACCCTAACCCCAACCCTAACCAAAACCTTGGACCCCCACTACTGACCCTACTCTTGAACCCTATGCCTGACCACAACCTAAACCCTAAACCCAACCTTTTTGAACCCCATCATTGACCCTAACCCCAACCCAAACCATAACCTTGGAATCACACTACTGACCCTAATCCTAACCTTTGAACCCCATGCCTGACCCCAACCCTAAGCCTAACAATCTGCTCATTTTCGAATCTTATTCCTGAGCCTAAGCCTCACTCTAACCCTGAACAGTCTGTCCTTTTGATCAGAAGAGGATAGACATATAGGCCATTAAAAACCAAATAACCCATTTTTTGATAAATACACAGATCAGTCCTCACACAGAACCCTGTGAACAGAACACAGAACAGAATAAAACACTGAAAAGATTAAAAAAGACAAAAGAGAAGGAAGATGGAGATGTGCCAGTGCACATTTAACCTAGAACAGGGGACTTTAAATAAGAAATAAATAATTCAAAAACCTAACCCAGCCCGTGCCCTCTTATCTTTCTTCCCCTCATCGACACAAGACTTAAAGGATCATTTTAATAAAAGAAAGTAAAGAGACTTTTAACTTGAAAAAGATCCTACAGGACCAAACAAAATGGTGGACTGATTTAGGTACTTTTATTTTGACAAACTCTACTGAAATTTTAGTCCAATCATTAACCTTCATTTAAATCTCTCATTTTGGAGGGAAAAATAAAGCCACAGATGGGGCTGCTCCTTGGGGGGTTACAAAACTCATCCAATCACCATCAGATTTACTCACATTCGACCACACCCACAACTTAACCACACCCACACTAGAGGTATAAATATAGGCCCCTTTCCCCAAGGTAGTTGATAATCCTCTGAAGAAGCATCTTGGATGCGAAACGTTAGGATTTCACTGAAGGAACCTCCTAACAGTTTGTTCTGTTTTTCTGGCCTTCTATTGTATTGTTACAGAAACTTTGTTTTTAAACAAGAAAAATTGAATAAAGTTTAAGCTTTTAAGCGAAACCCGGGAAAGGAATACAACAGTGTCAAGGACACCAAGCCACAGACCAGCCGAGTCGACGAGGAAAGGAAAGACCAGGAGGTGATCGGGAAACCCTCGGAAAGATAAATAAACTGGACGGTGAATTTTCTGAAGGAAGCGAGAAGGCTTGTACTCTTTATCCCCCCTTCCTTTTCTTTCTTTTCCTTTTTTTCTTTTGTTTTTTTCTTCCCCTTCTCTTCCTTCCTATCCTCCCTATATCCTCTGAAAACGGCTTGAGAGACTCTGCCCACAAAAACGGTCCAAAAAAGAATCCTGGATCAAAGGAAGATCGTCCGGATAAAAACCAAGGACAACACTCAATTGAGGACTGGTGAACAGATGAAACTTTGTTTTTAAACAAGAAAAATTGAATAAAGTTTAAGCTTTTAAGCGAAACCCGGGAAAGGAATACAACAGTGTCAAGGACACCAAGCCACAGACCAGCCGAGTCGACGAGGAAAGGAAAGACCAGGAGGTGATCGGGAAACCCTCGGAAAGATAAATAAACTGGACGGTGAATTTTCTGAAGGAAGCGAGAAGGCTTGTACTCTTTATCCCCCCTTCCTTTTCTTTCTTTTCCTTTTTTTCTTTTGTTTTTTTCTTCCCCTTCTCTTCCTTCCTATCCTCCCTATATCCTCTGAAAACGGCTTGAGAGACTCTGCCCACAAAAACGGTCCAAAAAAGAATCCTGGATCAAAGGAAGATCGTCCGGATAAAAACCAAGGACAACACTCAATTGAGGACTGGTGAACAGATGGTAGGGTAAGAGCGGTCTAGGTTGTGCTGATGTGATTGATGATTGTTGTTTTCACCTGATACTGTTAAAGCTTACTCACCGGAAAGGTACAAAATGAAGGCGTGGCACAATAGGTTTACTGTTTTAGGAGACCATGAGCAAATTGGGGAAGGGGAAAATACACAAACACAAGCATCACCAAGCAAACACAACACATTTGATAAAACGCTGACAAAAATATACTTCAAGCTAATACAAGCCACACACCACATGCAAATAGTAGAACACTCCCTGCACACAAACAATCATCCGGCTGGTATGTACAGACAGGTTAATAAACTCACACGATTCATAAAACCAGCATCACCTAATGACACAACCACGCAAAAAATCAACCAAAACACACTCACATGGATGAACAATAACATGCTCATCTTACAGGAACATTACACACAAGTTACACATAACCTTATGGATGACATACATATTTTCGGGGAATTGGAATGGACAGTGGCGGTGAAGTGGGCCAGACATAGATTTAAACAAAAACTGACAGATAGCGTGCTAGAGTTCTGTAAGGATAACATACAACACAAACAATCAGCTTCTTCACATAAATCGGGCCCAGTTTCACACGCCACTGCCCTTCAAAGGGCCGGTTCTCCACAGGCACAGATTTACAATTCACCCGTTGAGCACACTTTGAACAATGTTACCCAGATCCACCATTTACAATCCAACTCACCCGTATCTGTTGCCCCGTTAGCGGGACTTGGACACCGACACGGGCAAATCAAAGTCCAGGCCCAGGTCCACGCCCCAGAGGTGAGTCCAGACACACCCCCCGAACTTAAACGCAATAGAGTCACGGTAAAAATTAATCTACCTGATCTCGCTCAGGTCCGGCCGGCAGCCACGCCTGTGGGGGGGGACGACGATACAGATGGCGCCACTGTTAACACAAAGGGGATAAGGATGACAAAGGGTACTGAACGGAGTGAATCTCGTGCTGAAACCCGCTCTGAATCCGCCCCTCCTGAACATATCACAGTGGCAAAATCTGATCGAGTGTCCTCGGACTCCACAGACGATGGGCCGTTAGACATCATCGATTTAGATAAAAAACCAAATCGACATATTAACACCGATAGGAAAGCGATAGATTGGTCCATCCAGATTCGAAAACCCATAGTATTCATGGGGGATTCCAATCTCAGTCGGATCCCTGTAATTAAAAACCCAAATACACAAGTTGACAGCTTTCCGGGGGCCAATTTTCTACACATGGCCAAAATCCTACAAAAACAAAATCCACATCCACTGGTACACAAGGTAATCCTGTCCGGGGGCTTAAATAACAGGGGACAACAACCACATAAAACGGCCATAAAACAACTACAGTGCCTTTGGAGAACGGCTCGATCGATATTCCCGAATGCCACAATCCACACACCAGTTATTCAATTTTCAGAATCTTTACCTCTACAGGAGCAGCAGAATCTGGAGGTATTAAATAAATACATTGTGTCACACGGGAGTCCATTGTGGGATTTGAACAGATTGTTTTTTAGGGTCGAGAGAGATCAGATCCACTGGACCGCGGAGACGGCACAACGCATGTTCGATGGTTGGTGTGACCAGTTAAACTACTGAAGACGGAGACGTGCAACGACCAGTCGCACTCCAATATCTTCAATTTGTCAAAAACTTTCCATTTATCACAGGGAGAGAGGTTGCTGCTGGAGAAGGGGCTGACTTTCATCCCGACACCGGGAGGGGCGGACCTTGGGGATCTTAAGAGGGATGTCCATCTGCACAATAGAAAGTTAAAAATCTTGAATTACTTTGACTTCCACACACAAACCGATACCACCCCATTTATAGAAACATCTAAATGGGAACCCCCGATTGCAGCATGTAACATACATATTCAACGACTGATTAAACACAATCACAGAGCCATAGGCTCAAACAGAAGCTTTAAAATATCGGACAATCTATCACCCGCACAGAAAAGGGCAATCCGTTCACTTAAAACAAACACTGATATCATCCTAAAACCGGCAGATAAGGGGTCGGGTATTGTCATTTTAGATAAAACTCAATACATGTTTGAGGCCAAAAGGCAATTGAGTAACACCGACCATTACATCCCTTTGGAACGCTCATTACAAACCGAGACTAAATTAATGATACAGAACGTCCTGAACGGGTTGCATCAAGAAAAATACATCAATTTGAAACAGAAACACTACTTAATGGGTCCAGACGTTCCCAGACCCAGACTATTCTACCTATTACCGAAAATACATGCTGCACCAGAAACATGGACTATCCCAGGTGAGATCCCCAGGGGCCGCCCTATAGTGTCGGACTGCGGGAGTGAGTCCTACCGCACGGCCCAGTACATCGATAGCTTCTTAAATCCGCTATCACATACACATCGCAGCTACATAAAAGACACGTATGACTTCATTGCTAAAATACAAAATATCAGTATCTCAAACGATTCATTTCTTTTCACAATTGACATAAACAGCTTATATACAAATATATCAACGGATCTAGGACTAAAAGCGGTTCAAAACGCTTTCAGAAATCACCCGGATCCGCACAGACCTGACAAACACATATTACAACTCTTAGAAATAGGTTTGAGGCGGAATGACTTTGAATTTGATTCACGGTTCTACCTACAGGTTCAAGGTACAGCAATGGGCAAAAAATTTGCACCTGCCTATGCAAACATATATATGGCGGAATGGGAAACATCCCTTCTGGACAGGTGCAAATTTAAGCCCCTAGTTTATTACAGATACCTGGATGACATCTTTGGGGTTTGGCAGCACGGAATGGAGGAGTTTGATCGATTCATCCTACTCGCAAACACACATCATCCGAACATCACAACAAAACATAACGTCAATAGAGAATCCATCCAGTTTTTAGACACCATGGTTTTCTTGGGTGACCCTGTGGAGCAGTCCAGGGCACTCAAGACCAAAGTATACTTCAAAAATACAGATACACATAGTCTTCTACACAAATCGAGTTTTCATCCGAAGCACACGTTCAAAGGGATAGTCAAGTCCCAATTGATACGGTTCTATCGCATCTGCACGGATGAGAACGATTTCCACGACACCGCTCGAATTCTGTTCAAAGCCCTTAGACATAGGGGCTACAGTCGTAGATTTTTAAGACATATCAAAGCCACAACACTGAGGGAAATAAAGACTCCACCTCCAGACACCCTGCTGCCGGGCCCCCAACAGGTCATCCCATTGATAACTACCTATAATCAACAAACATTAGCCCTAAATAAAAAAGTCAAATACAATTTTGGATGCGCTCAACACCAACTACCGGTCTTGCAAAAATTCAAAGTCATTTCAGCGTATAGAAAGAACAAAAACCTTAAGGACATTTTGGTCCGCTCCAGATTTAGCTCAAAAACCCTCCGACAGCGGTCTCCGTGGCAAATGTATTATAGGAAAATAAAATATGCTTCAGGCACACCCATAACACAAAATCTAAACTTGAACACAAACAATATAGTGTACTGTATAACATGCGCATATTGCCGGAAACGCTATGTTGGGGAAACTAAAAACGCACTAGTAGTAAGGTTAAAACAACACTTACACGACGTCAAGAAGAACAATAAAAATACAAAACTGATTAACCATTTTAAAGAACACGGCGTGAATCATTTAACAATTTCAGGGTTGGAATCCAATAAGGCTTGGACAGGTAAACAAAGGAAAAGAAGTGAGTTCAAATGGATACACAGATTAAAAACATGGACTCCCGGGGGACTCAATGAGAGGGGTAGAAATTTATGGTAGGACATCGGTTTAAACCATAACATGAGATTAAGTTCCATATATGTAAAGCTGAGGAATGGGTTAAGAGTATAAATAAGGAATTCAGGTACTAAAGGGAACTACAGAATAACATTATCCAACAATAAAAAGAATACATGTTTGAAGATTGGAGGATGGAATAGGGGATCAAGGGAAACCTTTTTTGATTTTGATGGCTTGATTTTTAGTGTGTGTTTTAGAGGATTGAATGAAATGCGTGTTGAAGCACTTACCTTTCTTTTTTCAGAAAGGATTAAAGCACTTATAGACTACACCCTACCACACAGAGTGGGATTGGCACTTAACTTTCTAAGCACTTACCTTAGAGCCCCAGTCAATCATCCAGTATCGAACCTGTAGAAAAGAGAAAAATAAAGCACTTAGAAAACCATTTCACACACAACTCAATCCCTTATCCCCAATTCCCCATCCCAACCCCTTAACCCTACCCGAACCCCCAACTGAACCCTAAACCTAACCCTAACTCCTAACCCCCTAACCCCTGACCCCCTAACAACCCCTAACCCTAACCCCTAACCCTGACCCCTAACCCTAACCCTAACCCCTAACCCTAACCCTAACCCCTAACCCTAACCCTAACCCCCCTAACCCTAACCCTAACCCCCTAACCCTAACCCTAACCCCAACCCTAACCCTAAACCTAACCCCTAACCCTAACCCCCTAACCCTAACCCCTAACCCTAACCCTAACCCCTAACCCTAACCCCAACCCTAACCCCTAACCCTAACCCCTGAACCCCATCGCTGACCCTAACCCCAACCCTAACCAAAACCTTGGACCCCCACTACTGACCCTACTCTTGAACCCTATGCCTGACCACAACCTAAACCCTAAACCCAACCTTTTTGAACCCCATCATTGACCCTAACCCCAACCCAAACCATAACCTTGGAATCACACTACTGACCCTAATCCTAACCTTTGAACCCCATGCCTGACCCCAACCCTAAGCCTAACAATCTGCTCATTTTCGAATCTTATTCCTGAGCCTAAGCCTCACTCTAACCCTGAACAGTCTGTCCTTTTGATCAGAAGAGGATAGACATATAGGCCATTAAAAACCAAATAACCCATTTTTTGATAAATACACAGATCAGTCCTCACACAGAACCCTGTGAACAGAACACAGAACAGAATAAAACACTGAAAAGATTAAAAAAGACAAAAGAGAAGGAAGATGGAGATGTGCCAGTGCACATTTAACCTAGAACAGGGGACTTTAAATAAGAAATAAATAATTCAAAAACCTAACCCAGCCCGTGCCCTCTTATCTTTCTTCCCCTCATCGACACAAGACTTAAAGGATCATTTTAATAAAAGAAAGTAAAGAGACTTTTAACTTGAAAAAGATCCTACAGGACCAAACAAAATGGTGGACTGATTTAGGTACTTTTATTTTGACAAACTCTACTGAAATTTTAGTCCAATCATTAACCTTCATTTAAATCTCTCATTTTGGAGGGAAAAATAAAGCCACAGATGGGGCTGCTCCTTGGGGGGTTACAAAACTCATCCAATCACCATCAGATTTACTCACATTCGACCACACCCACAACTTAACCACACCCACACTAGAGGTATAAATATAGGCCCCTTTCCCCAAGGTAGTTGATAATCCTCTGAAGAAGCATCTTGGATGCGAAACGTTAGGATTTCACTGAAGGAACCTCCTAACAGTTTGTTCGGTTTTTCTGGCCTTCTATTGTATTGTTACAGAAACTTTGTTTTTAAACAAGAAAAATTGAATAAAGTTTAAGCTTTTAAGCGAAACCCGGGAAAGGAATACAACAGTGTCAAGGACACCAAGCCACAGACCAGCCGAGTCGACGAGGAAAGGAAAGACCAGGAGGTGATCGGGAAACCCTCGGAAAGATAAATAAACTGGACGGTGAATTTTCTGAAGGAAGCGAGAAGGCTTGTACTCTTTATCCCCCCTTCCTTTTCTTTCTTTTCCTTTTTTTCTTTTGTTTTTTTCTTCCCCTTCTCTTCCTTCCTATCCTCCCTATATCCTCTGAAAACGGCTTGAGAGACTCTGCCCACAAAAACGGTCCAAAAAAGAATCCTGGATCAAAGGAAGATCGTCCGGATAAAAACCAAGGACAACACTCAATTGAGGACTGGTGAACAGATGAAACTTTGTTTTTAAACAAGAAAAATTGAATAAAGTTTAAGCTTTTAAGCGAAACCCGGGAAAGGAATACAACAGTGTCAAGGACACCAAGCCACAGACCAGCCGAGTCGACGAGGAAAGGAAAGACCAGGAGGTGATCGGGAAACCCTCGGAAAGATAAATAAACTGGACGGTGAATTTTCTGAAGGAAGCGAGAAGGCTTGTACTCTTTATCCCCCCTTCCTTTTCTTTCTTTTCCTTTTTTTCTTTTGTTTTTTTCTTCCCCTTCTCTTCCTTCCTATCCTCCCTATATCCTCTGAAAACGGCTTGAGAGACTCTGCCCACAAAAACGGTCCAAAAAAGAATCCTGGATCAAAGGAAGATCGTCCGGATAAAAACCAAGGACAACACTCAATTGAGGACTGGTGAACAGATGGTAGGGTAAGAGCGGTCTAGGTTGTGCTGATGTGATTGATGATTGTTGTTTTCACCTGATACTGTTAAAGCTTACTCACCGGAAAGGTACAAAATGAAGGCGTGGCACAATAGGTTTACTGTTTTAGGAGACCATGAGCAAATTGGGGAAGGGGAAAATACACAAACACAAGCATCACCAAGCAAACACAACACATTTGATAAAACGCTGACAAAAATATACTTCAAGCTAATACAAGCCACACACCACATGCAAATAGTAGAACACTCCCTGCACACAAACAATCATCCGGCTGGTATGTACAGACAGGTTAATAAACTCACACGATTCATAAAACCAGCATCACCTAATGACACAACCACGCAAAAAATCAACCAAAACACACTCACATGGATGAACAATAACATGCTCATCTTACAGGAACATTACACACAAGTTACACATAACCTTATGGATGACATACATATTTTCGGGGAATTGGAATGGACAGTGGCGGTGAAGTGGGCCAGACATAGATTTAAACAAAAACTGACAGATAGCGTGCTAGAGTTCTGTAAGGATAACATACAACACAAACAATCAGCTTCTTCACATAAATCGGGCCCAGTTTCACACGCCACTGCCCTTCAAAGGGCCGGTTCTCCACAGGCACAGATTTACAATTCACCCGTTGAGCACACTTTGAACAATGTTACCCAGATCCACCATTTACAATCCAACTCACCCGTATCTGTTGCCCCGTTAGCGGGACTTGGACACCGACACGGGCAAATCAAAGTCCAGGCCCAGGTCCACGCCCCAGAGGTGAGTCCAGACACACCCCCCGAACTTAAACGCAATAGAGTCACGGTAAAAATTAATCTACCTGATCTCGCTCAGGTCCGGCCGGCAGCCACGCCTGTGGGGGGGGACGACGATACAGATGGCGCCACTGTTAACACAAAGGGGATAAGGATGACAAAGGGTACTGAACGGAGTGAATCTCGTGCTGAAACCCGCTCTGAATCCGCCCCTCCTGAACATATCACAGTGGCAAAATCTGATCGAGTGTCCTCGGACTCCACAGACGATGGGCCGTTAGACATCATCGATTTAGATAAAAAACCAAATCGACATATTAACACCGATAGGAAAGCGATAGATTGGTCCATCCAGATTCGAAAACCCATAGTATTCATGGGGGATTCCAATCTCAGTCGGATCCCTGTAATTAAAAACCCAAATACACAAGTTGACAGCTTTCCGGGGGCCAATTTTCTACACATGGCCAAAATCCTACAAAAACAAAATCCACATCCACTGGTACACAAGGTAATCCTGTCCGGGGGCTTAAATAACAGGGGACAACAACCACATAAAACGGCCATAAAACAACTACAGTGCCTTTGGAGAACGGCTCGATCGATATTCCCGAATGCCACAATCCACACACCAGTTATTCAATTTTCAGAATCTTTACCTCTACAGGAGCAGCAGAATCTGGAGGTATTAAATAAATACATTGTGTCACACGGGAGTCCATTGTGGGATTTGAACAGATTGTTTTTTAGGGTCGAGAGAGATCAGATCCACTGGACCGCGGAGACGGCACAACGCATGTTCGATGGTTGGTGTGACCAGTTAAACTACTGAAGACGGAGACGTGCAACGACCAGTCGCACTCCAATATCTTCAATTTGTCAAAAACTTTCCATTTATCACAGGGAGAGAGGTTGCTGCTGGAGAAGGGGCTGACTTTCATCCCGACACCGGGAGGGGCGGACCTTGGGGATCTTAAGAGGGATGTCCATCTGCACAATAGAAAGTTAAAAATCTTGAATTACTTTGACTTCCACACACAAACCGATACCACCCCATTTATAGAAACATCTAAATGGGAACCCCCGATTGCAGCATGTAACATACATATTCAACGACTGATTAAACACAATCACAGAGCCATAGGCTCAAACAGAAGCTTTAAAATATCGGACAATCTATCACCCGCACAGAAAAGGGCAATCCGTTCACTTAAAACAAACACTGATATCATCCTAAAACCGGCAGATAAGGGGTCGGGTATTGTCATTTTAGATAAAACTCAATACATGTTTGAGGCCAAAAGGCAATTGAGTAACACCGACCATTACATCCCTTTGGAACGCTCATTACAAACCGAGACTAAATTAATGATACAGAACGTCCTGAACGGGTTGCATCAAGAAAAAT